>NC_056748.1:447533153-447535653 GCF_019279795.1 Protopterus annectens | reverse complement strand
GTCATTGTCAAAACGCAGTTGTTTCATTAATCTTAACAGGAGCTTTAGCCCAAGCAGATTTAAGAACCATCTCTTTATCAAAAGATGATAGAAATCTAACTATAACTGATCTAGGATAGTTAGTATTAGCTATAGATCTATGTGCTCTTTCGATACCAAGAGATAATGCTTCTGGTAAATCTAAAGTTTTAGGGAGCCATGTTGTTAAAAAAGAAGTAATATTGTTACCTTCAATATTTTCTGGCAGTCCAAAAATCCTAATGTTATTGCGCCTAGATCTATTTTCCAGGTCATCCAGCTTTGTTTGTAAATGTGTATTTTGTTTCAGCAGAAACTCAATGTTGATTTCCTCTTCTTGTATTCTATTTTCCATGTCATTCACAGCTTCTTCTATGCCTGTCATCTGGATCTTCTGTTGTTGCAGGTCCATATGTAACAAGTCTATTTGTTTTGTAGTTTTTCTATGAAAGTGTCTATTTTAGTATCCATTTTATCCATCTTAGCAGTAAGTTGCTGGACTATAATTATCAGAGACTGAAGTTCTTTCTTGATGCTGGAGTCTTGAGAATTTGTCTTACTGGAACTCATTTCAGACTGATAAACTGACAGAAAAATTTCCAAAGTAATTTCTGACAGGAATATTATTAAGATTTCCTTTCTTTTTTAGATATAGTTCAAGAACTATATAAAACAAACATATGTAGAAAGAAAATTACTCCAAAAATTAATTTTTTAAGTAATTAATTCCTGTCAATGTAATGAAATTGGTTGAGCTGAAGAAATCTGCTGCTATCCTGTGTTCATCCTTGGCCACGCCCCTCATCACATATATGTTCTGAGTGCTCCCCACCAGATAACTCATGTGGCATATCCAATAACAGCATCAAACTGTGATAGCACTACATAGCTTTTGGGTGTTTGATCCCCTGTGCTGGTAGGTGTGTGACACAAACATGCATAGGTTTTACCCTCCCACCCCTCCCTGACATGCATTCGCCTCTGTCTGCCTCCCCCACTCCCTCTCTGGTGGATGGGGAGGACCACATCTGCATTGCTTGGCAGCAGCATGTGCATTTAACGTGATGCTCATGACCAGCTGATGGCCTCTGCACAAATTGCAGTCATTCCCTAGCCGATTGCATGTGGAACAGGTGTGGTAACATTCTCATAGCCAATTGCATGGAAATGCACTCCAATACCTGGGAACATCCTGGTGGTGTTGGCCCTTGTCTGTCATTGTGAGCAGGATCTAGAACTGTCATTTGGCAAACAGCATTCCAGATGGGTTGGGGATTTACCTCTAACAACATACACTGTGGGAAGAGGGCAACAAACATGAGGGGGATGTGCCTGACCTGACTATGAACTGTAAGTGCTGCTATACTGCATATGGAGTAATGTTGGACTAACAGTGTTTGTCTGGATATGCCTGTTATACATGTCACAATACCTGCCATGTCAGTTCCATGTATATCAGGAATCCCCATCTGCAGGCTCATCTGCAGACTGGACAGTGTTGTGCCTTTGGTGTCATGTCTTAGCCACGATGCATCTATCTGTGGAATGCAGAAGGTAGTGTGAGGATTGCAGTCTGCTGATGGTGAAGGCCATGACAGTTACTGACTACATATCCCTCATTGGACATATGTTGCAACATACCCTGTTACAATGGTAGATTACTGAGGGTATCACAGCAACATGTCTATATTGGCCCTGTGAATGAGCTGTTAGCCACACCTCTGTCAATCTTTGTACATATGTTGTGCATGAAGTGGCGCATATGTGCTGTACACCATAAACAGTGTCATCATATCTGATAACATGCCAGTGATATATCAGAGTGCTACACATTTCATGTACAGTAGGGGTCACACTTAATGCCATGCCCTGGAAATCCTGTGGATGTTTGTACAGTACTGAAGTCTGTGTAGTGATGGTGAATGTGGGCAGTGTGTGTATTGTTAATATGTACTATGGTCTGTGTACAGACTGTGGTAGATGTCATTGTTTTAGCTCCACTTCTATCTGTTGTTACATGCTGCCCCACTCTATGGTACCGTTGTACCTTACATGTGTGTAGGGCCAGACACACACATGTCCCATACCATGGACAGCCATCAGAACAGACTGTGTAGCAGCCCAGTATATGTAGGGTCATTCTGTGATTGGCATATATGAGGATGGTGTAGGACAGATAGTCCATATACTGTACTATTATGCTAGCGTACCTTATGTGGATGCGGCTGTGCTCACATTGGTTGTGGTTATGCACTGCCACACAGGTGTATCCTACCCTGTGCTGTGACATGGCTGTCGAGCCTTCTATATATGCAGGTACTGTACCATGATAACCTTAGGATATCTATCAGTAGCCAATGGCACATTTGTTATGAGCAGATGTCACCTTCCACACACACCGTGTCTGTGTCAACAACTCCAATGGCAGTAGCAACTGTCTATTAATATACCAGCTATACATATCAGACATCCCCTTGCACTA
>NC_056748.1:447490653-447528153 GCF_019279795.1 Protopterus annectens | reverse complement strand
CCGGGTGTGGGACTTCCAGAGGCTGTATATTGTGTTTCCGGGCAGAACAGTGGCTGTCGGATACAGAGTGAGTTAGGGACATTTGACAGGTCGTACACAGGTGTTCATGGGTTTGCACAGAGCTAAGCAATGCTAAGCTTGGGATGCATTTCCTTACACTCAGCTAGCATCTACTTAGCTCAGTCTATGTAGGCAATGCTTACCCCCGCGGGAATACACGTGCACACACTTACAACTGCTTATCTATGTGTACTACTGCTGTTATGCACATACACATGCTTACTAGTGCCTTAGTCATTAAGACACTTCACATGTGCATTTCAGGCAGTACTCCTGTGCAAATATAAATATTACTTAGTAGGTTATACAGCACAATGAAGTTAACATATGGCTATCACATGGGAAATAGGATGTACTGCAGTGGGACTCAACCCGGGAATGCATGCGCATTAGGCGGATGCTCTGGCCACTACACTATTGCTGTTTAGCTTCATTTGCATATGTCTACCATAATGACATACCCATGTTCCCTTCTCACGGCCCCCAAGCTCCATGTACACAGCATCCATCTATTCCCCGGTTGCTAGCCCTGCCATACCACACCTCCACATATTTCCCCCTCTGCACATCTCGGTTCACCTCCAGTATACTGTCCCCACCCAAGCGTCTGCAGGCTCTTCATCCATTTATTCCACATACGTACCAGCCTTCCCTTGATCCTCCTCCGATACTGGTGGTGACATCGATGTGACCCACAACTGTTGGGTCATCCCGCCAGGGACAGACCTGTTGATGTGTCAAGAGTGGACCTAGCTGGTCTACGGTGTTTCTCCCACTGGTAGCATCCTGCCAGGGTATTGTGTAGCAGTGGTTTGCTCACACACCTGGCCAGCCACATTTCCCGGTTCCACGGAACCAACGCCCCAGGTGTGACATACTGTGCATGTAGCATGCTCACACACCCCCACAGTGTGCACCATATATCATTATTCCCTTTGGTATTATGCAGGTCTACTGTTCTCACAGTATGATTGGACAGGCACTGTTCTGTGCTGCACACAGACTGCTCATAATACTGTGGTTGAGCAATGGACATGTGTTCTGGTATTAATCTACACACTTATATACATTTCCTATACTGTTGGATGCCTGTGCTGGATGATGTGTTTGTGATCACAACAGCTGAATGTGTATTCCCCCATGGCTTAGTGGAACTAATGTCTACTGTAGTGTGTAGGTTCGGGGGTTTGCAACCTGGCAGTGCAGATTATTTTGTTAATGGCCACAACAACAGCTGTTGGCTACAGGGTGACTAAGGCACTGTAGAACATTTGTAGACAGGTATGCGCTTGTTTGCACGAAGCACAGCATTACTGCCCTCTGGTTGCAGCATCTTGCACTCAGCCTCTACAGTGCTTCACCAGTGTGGTACTCACATACCAGCAGCCAAACAGGCGTACACCCATTTGGTCCCGCTTACATATGCGCAACATCGTGCATTTTGTTCACATCTGTCAACCAGGACACTTGGACTGTATGCTTGTCCATTGTCAATGGTGGCCTGGGGTGTAGAGCTCTACATTGACCCCAGCTACATATCCCAATAAATACTGGGGTGTTCACATTCATAGAGGGTAAGAGACATGACATAGCTATGTCCCCCATTAATCATGCTTAGTTTACATTAAACTGTCGGTATTATCCATGCTTAGGTCAGGTTTACATGTCAGGTATGACTGTTGACAAAGGTCTGTTTAGGGTGAGGTAGGATTCCTGTTTCACAGGTCTGGATAGGTTACATGTAGGTATTTGGGGTAGGTGTAGTTATTCCATACCTGTGTGGTACAGTAGAGGCGAATAGCTAAGGAGTAAGCAGGTAGGTAGTGGGGGTGACATTGTAACTCTATTGTAGCCCGTAAGTATAATTGGATGGGGAGCAATAGGGACGGTATGTCGGATGTTGGGATTTGTATACTAGGCAGGACAAGAGGTGTCGGTATCACTAGTTGATGTTGTGGTATAGAGTGTGAGGTGGGGGGGGTTTCGCAAGGTGGTGAGCCTGTGCTGCTCCTGGTGTTCTTGTGGTGTTCCTTCATGTGTTATTTACATGTGTCCTGTGGGACAGCTGTGATACTACATGTGGGTTGGGGTTCCAGATACAGGCAATATAGTGGGGGAAGATGGTGTCACCTACGTATACCCGTAGACATTAAGAGGAATGGAACTGGGTATGATACGTGGTGTGCATGGAGCACAAAGGGGGGTGTTAGTAGGGGGATTATCCAGGGGATGTGCAGGATGGCTGTAGGGAAGGTCCACAGCTGGCCATGTTGTCTATGATACCAGCTGTGCATATGCACTGCATTTGGTGTTTGTGTTGGACACTCACACCCATGGGTGGGGACTTTAATGATACCTTGTGATGCCTATTACATCGGCTTACATGCCTACAGTGGGGTGTTGTGACCACGTGTTCATAGGTGTTGTGTAGTGGGTAATGCAACAACACATATGGTTATACCGTACATTGCAATGTACACTGGACTGTGCTGCGGTGGAACCCATATCTGGAATGGCTGCCCATTAGGTGTACGCATGCCTGTCGACTGTACAGACTCTGCAGTCTGTCTAGCATTTGCTTCATAATATTGGTGTGTTCTTCTTACAATCCGCACCTGTCTGGCAAATACCTGGGAAAAGACACCATTAAATACAGACAAGTAATTGGGTTTATGACTCTACATCCTTCAGACATGTCATGCTAATGCATAACCTATTATTCTATCAGCTTTCTAATGTTGTAAGTGGAATATGTGCTTTCTGTCCCTACTTGTCCCCCACAATGGTTTAGGTTCTGTCCAGTGGTTTAGCTCTCAGAGGTTGAGAGATATGGGCGTAAACTCTTCCCAATTTGCAGTATTACTGACCTCCCCAGGACGGTCTGAATACAACTGCACCAGCCAATACCTGCACACCTAGGCCCATAATTGCATACCCATAGTTCCCCCACCTGGCCCTCCTCTACAGCACTTCTCCTTACTGTGGATGCAGGTGGGGTTTAACCAAACCACTACACACTGACCACTCTCCACGTGTCGGCACCCATGTCATACATTGTCTCGACCCATGGGTCATCAGGCTTGCACAACCTACTGGTCCATGTATGTATACAGCCTGGTTGGATAAATTGTTACAGGGACTGACTCCGATTATCATTAATGTCTTGGTTTCAAGATTAGATGTGGCAGGTCTCTCCCACTGATAGTACCCTGCCTGTGGTCTGGGAAGCAGTGGTGTGCTTACTTGTATCGTGTGTTTGTATGTTTCACCTGTCTAGGTGGGGGGGGTTGCTGCTACATGTTGCACGTTTGTTGATTGGACCCCTCACCCCATTGACATGGCCTGTGAACATATATAATTTGTAACTGCTGTATCATATCCTAGCTATATACATGTGTATATTTACACACACACACACACACACCCACACACACACACACAAACACATATATATACATTACTATATACAGATATATCTGTATATGTATGCATACATGTATATATTTATATATTGCTGTCTATATATATCTAACGACATATGGGTGTATGGGTGTCTGCATATGTATATATCTATATGTGGGTATGTATATGTATTCTGTCTCTGTATGTATACATTTGTACTACGGAGAGGGAGAGGTATATCTCCATGTAGCTATGGGTAGATATACACAGACATGCCTCTACATATATACATCTACATCTGGTTATTGTGTTCCTTGCAGTATAGATTAGACTTTGCTGCAGTGGGACTCGTAGCGGGTGTGGCTGCTCATTGGGTGATGCCTCTGTGCAATGAACACTTTTGCTTACATCCCTGGGGCTGTCCATATAGACCCACATCAGCCAACATCTGCACATCTAGACCCATAACTAGCTACCCATAGTTCCCCCACCCGCACCTCCTCTACAACACCCATCCTTACTCTGAGTGCAGGTTGGGTCTGAAAACACCACTAAACGCTGCCCACTCTCCAATTCACGGGACCAATGTCGTATGTTGTCTCGACCCATGGGTCATCAGGCTTTCCCACCATTATATTCCTGGTATGTACACACCCTGGTCAGAATGGTCGTCGCATCGGCTTCCTTGCATTATATGTCAATTATTGGGGCATCCTGCAAGGGACGCTCCTGTCTGTGTTCCAAGTTTAGATTTCACAGGTGCATTGTATACCCCCCTTGGTTGTATCCTGCCTGTGGTCTGGGGAGCAGTGGACAATTTACATTGTTTGTGGGTTTGTGTGTATGTTTCCTCTGTCCGGCTAGGGGGGGAAGGTGATGCTACGTGTACATGTTTCTTGCTTGGGCCCCTCACTTCCATTGGCATAGCTTGTGAACATATGTCATTCTTGTGTGCTGTTTCCTATCATTGCTGTATATCTGTGTATATCTACGCACACATATTTAATATATATATATATATATATATATATATATATATATATATATGTATGTATATATATATATATATAATGTCTTCACACACACGCACACACACACACACACACACACACACACACACACACACACACACACACACACATATATATATATATATATATATATATACACACACACACACACACACACACACACACACATACACACACACACACACACACACATATATATATATATATATATATATATATATATATATATATATATATAAATCATTGTGGGTGTAGGGGATGTATGGCCTTAATTGCGCTTATCTATTGCTATGATGGCTTAGTGGTTAACTACTGTGACTATAATGTACAGAGTCCTGAGTTTGACCCTTGCTGAGTTAGTGTATTTTGTTGCTGGGCAGAACTTGAGCCGCTGGATCCAGAGTGTTTAAGGCACTTTAATGCGGTTGTAAGCAGGTATGCGTGGGTTTGCACGATGGTAAGCACTGCTGACCTCCGGTTACAGTTTCTTACACTCATTAGCTTCTACTTTGCTTACTCTGTGTGGGCAGTGCTTACCTCCGCGCAAACACACTTGGACATGCTTACCGCTGCTTACTTGTGCTTAGACCTGCTTGCATGTGCCTTATTCATTATGACAATAACACTTCACATGTGCATCTCATGCAGTACTCCAGTTCACATTTAATTGTTATTCTGTAGGTTATACAGCGAAATGATGTAAAATTATGTTTATATACAGGTTTCCAATGGAAAATGATTTGTGCTGCAGTGGGACTCGAACCGGGAATGCCTGTTCATTTAGCGGATGCTCTAACCACTCCACTATTACTGTGCTGCTTCATTTGCATATATATTCCTTTTTATCCTCTTCAGCCTTTTCAGCTGCTTTAACTGTATCTAGGAGATGGGCACACCCGTGCACCTACAGTTAGTTGTACTCGGGGTTTTAATTAAATAAAAGGGTCTCTTCATTTTATTTAAATATACTGCTGCTGTTGAACACATGGGGACTGTTGGTGGGGATATGCAGACACCTATGAGTGGTCTCGGTCATTTCTTTACACTTTCTTCTGTTATACTTTGCAGGGGTGTGTTTATTTTGAGAGCTCTGCTCTCAGACACACCCCCTGCTCTCGTCCACACTCCGTGTAGGATTTGGAGCTCAAGCAGCGCTCCTTCATTATTATGCATGGCGTGCTGCCGTCCTCCTCTTAAACTAGTCCTGCATGGAAGTTTAGTAAATCTGGGGGAGTGTGTTTGTCTTGGTTGTATGAACTTTGTGGTTTAGTTATTTTGTATCTCTTTCCTTTTGGATTTCCTGTATTATGTATCTCGCAGTTGTGTGGATTATTATCTCCATGTTTAAGACAGGGCTGTCGTAGTATTCTCCCTCCCCACAAAAATAAACAGTAGTTATGCTTTGGCATTTATGACGTGAAATTGTTTCAAGTTTTCTTTTACATTTGTAGAAACAAGTGATAAATAAACCGCTTCATATAAACTACTGAAATGATTTAAGATTCTGTAGAAGATACATCTCTACTTTCCACAAGTTTTTACTCAAATTTTTGCGTGTTCCCTTTTAATCTCTCCTAAAACTGGTAACTTTGAAGAAAAAGTGTTAAATCACACTTGTAAATTAGAGTTATAGATTACTCTTAATAAATGTTGACAATAATTAGAGTTCTAGATGGATTTTACTTCAGAATATGTACATGAATTCTCATCCTCTTATTCTGTCAATACCTCAAGTTAATGGTACTAATACTTTAAAACAGTGTCCATAATTATTTTTTATTTTGTCCCTTATTCTGTTGAGAGCTATGGAAGATGGTCATAACTGAACAATATAGTGAAAAACAGCTCCAGATCATACAAGAGTGATTTTTATTAATTTTATATGAAATTTGAACAAAACAGTATTTGCACTTGTAGTGGGGAAAGAGATAATTTTGACAACAAAGTAAAAAATGTCTTTCTTAGTTTATTGCAGGATATCAAGTTTTAGTAGATATGCTTGTTCCACTTTGGGTGGGTATCTGAAAAGATGGTGACACAGTAATAATCCTAAGTGTACATTGGACCTTTCTGTATGTAATATAGACATATATCAGACGTGAGTAAGATGTTGTAAGTGCGAATGACTGCTGTTTTAATTTGAAGTGGTATGAATGTACATAATAGTACAAGATAGTTATTTTCACATATAGTTGCATGCTGTATGTCTATGTGAGTGTGTTGTCTATGTGAACTTGTATGTGTGTAAAAGGTAGGTAGGATACCCCTCAACTGCCCAGGATTTTTTGCAGAATGCCCAGATTTTTGCCCCATATTGTTTGTTCTTCATAAAAAGATTGAAGTTGCTAAATAATAATAGATATTTGAGTTTTAGACTTCATATCCTTTAGAACAAATGCATACTAAGACAAATCCTGTTATTCTAGCAATTTTCTAAGTTCATGAGAACAATATTTATAATATGTCCCTATTTATTTTAGACTTTGTCCAGATTTCTTGTACTAAGAGGTTGAGGTGTGTGTGAGACAGTGAAATGCCCTCATTAGGATTAGCAGGTGATTAGTAATTTGCTTAGCTCAAGCCCTGTACTTTAACTACAAGAAACAAGAGCCTGAATCCTCTACCTACAATGTGCAACTGTTTTGTTTAGCAAATTGTATCACTGTTGTGTTTTTAGAGTTTTAAAGCAGTGTTAGTAGCAGAGCAGGTAGACTATTTGTGTTCTGATGCAGAAGGTTGTGGGTTCTACTCTCTCAGCATGTAGATGGATTCCTGATATTGTGCTGGATTTTAAGGGGGTGGAGTGCTGCACTCCTGAGTATGTCCTCCTTTGGATAAGATACCTAGTAACTATGAGCCTGTTTTAGTTTGCCATCCATTCCCTATTGCAATATTACCAGCGTATCATTTTTAATGTAACATAGGCAATTTATTCTTCAAGGGCAGCAGACAGTGAATTTGCAGATTAAACGCTGAAATATAAAGTTTTTGCTAGCAGCAACCTTTTCATTAGTTACAGACTCAGATCTATTTAATGTGGAATTATTCAGATGACTTTTACTTCTGCAGAAACTGTACATATTGAAAGATATTGGTGGACTGTAACGACAGAATTTTGAGTGGCCTTTTATGGTTGAAATGTTCTGAATTGGGCAGTTTTGGCATTATTGTTCATATGTTTTGCTTCATCGCTTACTGACTATAAATTTAAAACACACAAGTGGTGCTGTATTATGCAAGAGATATAATTTAATTATTATATATTATAATTTAATACAATCAGGAATGTTAATTAAAGAGCTTTTGCATGGTCCTGAAAATGTGTTCAAGGGGCCTATGATCTGAAAAGAGCCCAAAGGTAAACAATCTGCCACTGGCCAGACGCATTTTCTTTGAATGTGGGTTTCAATGCTGTTTCAATGAATGTGAATTTCAGAGGCACAGAAGTTTTAATGCTGTCTGTTTTCATTGTGAGACTGTATTGCTTTGTTTACCAAATGTCTACCAGTGCTTGTGCTGTAAAATTTGTAATAAACATTTTAAATTAAATCCAGATATCTGTAATCATTGTAGAAGCAAAGCAAAAAAACAGTATGCAGAGTTTTGAACAGTGTTTATAGCAAATGGGGAGAACTAACCAAATAATGGGACATTGGAATGGCTGTCTGGTGGGGGGGGGGGGTGAGTGTGTGTGTGTCTGTGTGTGTGTGTGTGTGGGGAGGGGGGTGACATGAATGCAACATATGCATACCACCACCTTTTTGTTTACAAAGAAAGCACTGAATATGTATAACAATGAATCAGGGATAGATAAAAAAATTTATAATTTATCCAAGGGAGAACATAAAGTTCTAAAGGATGTCCAAACTAACACTGACATTGTGATCTGCCCCGCTGACTCATATTGCAATAAAGGCTTGCTGGCTTCTCACAAGCAATATAAAAAATAACACTTGTAATAAACTGAAAGAGATCTGTTGAAACACAAAGTAAGTTAAAGTGTGAGCATTTATTCTAAATCTCCAAACTGGTTGAGTTCTTTCATCCAAATAACCATGGACTTCATCAAAACCATAAAACATGCAAGCCATTCACACTTTGAAATACTCCAACATACAGTATGTGATCCTTTAAAAACATCAAGTTAAAGAGATATCAGCCTTAAAAAAATCAACTGCCAATGTTGCAAAACTGATGTACATCTTCATAATTTTATAATATTTACACCAAGAATCGTCCATCAAACATAGATGTTGTAACACCTTTATTATAGCAAAGTCATTATTCCACGTTAGTTCAGACATAATGGATATATTTTCATTTAAACCTGGGAGATAAGGCCAAAAAAGTTCTTTGTACTGTAAGGCATTTTTCCAATCATCCCCAAAAGACTTTGTTTCTATTTTTTCTAATATTAAAAATGAAAAACCTCAAAATTCTCACATTATAAAGAATGTCTTGCCAGAACAATTTTATCATCCTGTCTTTTTAAGGTATAGAAGTGTTGATAAATTCTTTATTTAGTGATTTCTCCATTTTTGCCTAGATAAAATGATAGGCACAAATCACAGCAATCTAAGTATACACCTCTTTCCCCCGGATTCTCAAAAGCCTGCACGGAGTGCAAGATTAGTGCAGTAGCTCACACAGGCAATATGTCTACTGTGCGAGCCAGGAACAGCCGGCAGGGGTGTGCACAAGAGCTCCAGCACTAATCTTGCACGGACTAAGCCCTGGTATGCAAATAACCTAATATGCAGGAGAAATCCATGCAAATGAGGTGATTTTGCAATCCAGGACGCTTGCAATAGTCCGTGCAAGACTAAAAAATAAGAAAATAAGCTGAAAATGAGCATTCTAACTAAAATCAGTATTCTGCCATGCAAGTCAATGGCAGGCAAAAGACAACCTGGCCAGTGAGTAGTGGTTGATAAGGAGGGAGGCTCAGTGTGGGACATGTAACTATGCATTAGCAGGCATTCCAATGCAAATGAGGGAAAGGTTATTGAATCCCAGATTTACCCAGGGTGTGAGGCAGGTCCCAAGAGTGTAAGAGTATAAATAGCTGGGTGCAAGACTAGGATATAGGTGACATCATGGAGGGGTGTGTCAGGCATACTGTAAGTGGATTGGAGCCCTGTGGCTCGGGATTGCTCCTAGCTTAACACAGCTAAGCTAGGGGTGTGTCTAAACCTGCCTAGCACTCTTTGCAAAGTGTAAGTGGGTGTGCGCACCGTCCACCCGGTTTTACAGGAAGAAAAAGGAAGTTAAACCAGGAAATAGCAGCTCTGTGCACATTTGAGCATTTCATTTGCACGGCATGCACACAGGCTTAAACAGGGAGGCAATGGGAAGGGAAAACAGCAGTATGAAGGTAATCAAGGAGAACTAGCTTAGCTGACAGGTGAAATGTATCAGAATCAGCCAATTACACAGGCAGACCAGCCCAGCCCAGCACACCACTATAAACTATGCAAACACCTTTCCCCCTTGATTTTCCCAAAAACTCTGCATCACCGGAGTATACAGATGGGGAAATTTTACAAAACAAAAGCAATTGAAAAAATGTTAGGGGCTGCTTTTGCTATCATAAACCAGCATGTGCAAAAGGCTGAGGGTGGTGAGGATGTGAATGCTGCCGAGCAACCCACAGTAAGGAGACAGAGAAAAGTGTACAGACCCAGAGTAACCTACTAAGGGCTACATGAGCTGGAGATAGTGGAGTGCTATAGGGTGGACAGGGACCTCCTACAGCAAATTGTTGAGCTGTGCCGGCCACGCCGGACACACAGAACTAACAGAGGGGAACCCATCCCAGTGGATACCAAGGTATGTGTAGGCCTAAGACTACAAGCTACAGATACCTTCCAAAGGCCAACTGGGAATATGATGGGGATTTCACAGGCATCAGCATCCAGGGTACTCCACCAGTTCCTGGATGCCATGTCAGCATATGTCGGTGAGCACGTATATTTCCCCATCACCCATGAGGCGTTGGCCAGCAATATGCATCTCTTCTACCAAATAGCAGAATATCCTGAGGTAGTGGGTGCAGCAGACTACATGCACATATGCATTAAAGCACCACCAGGTGAGTGGGGTAGGGTCTACATAAACCGCAAGGGCTTCCACTCCATCAACTGCCAGGTCATGTGTGATGCCCAGGGCATAATAATGAATGTCTGTGCTGGCTGCCCTGGAAGCTACCACAATTCACACATCTTGCATCTGACACAGCTGTACCAGACATTTGCCAATGGGGACATCCCACACGGTCACCTAGTGGGGGATGCTGGATACACACTAGAGCCATGGCTGATGACACCCATCAGAAATGCACACACACTAAAACAAGTACTCCATAATGATGCACACGCACAAACACGAATCATAATAGAGCATGTGTTTGGGATGCTCAAGTCATGGTTCCGATGCCTGGCCACATCCAGTGGAGCCTTGCAGTACTCACCAACTACATGTACCCAAATTGCCCTTGTATATGCTATGCTACACAATATGATCCTGCGGAAACAGCTGCAGCAGGAACAGCATGGGGCAGGGCCACACAGCCTTTCACCAGTGCCAAGGCCTGCACAGGCACAGAGTGACTCAGAGGAGGAACAACCTGAGCCTGCCCCAGTAGGCAGAAGGAGGCGTGCTCAGTATGCCCTGGCCTTGGCAAAGAGGCACACATAGCACATGCACTGACACAGTAGGGACCCAGGGAATGACACCTCTCTCTGACTCACACATATAGTAAAAGGGATGCCAAACATGACACTACCTGTGCTCAACCATGTATAACCATGTGCATCCGACATAGGCAGCCCTGCAGCACCACCCTCTATACTGGGACACCCACAAGGTAAGTGACTCAGACATGCCAGTCAGAGGGGGGGCACATACCCAACAACAGTCACAGCCATCAAGATAGGTGTAGACAAACACAAACAAATGCTGTACTATGGCCTCTGAATGAGCCCCCATGGGTAATCCCTACCCCAGCCCTACACAGACAGACTACAGCAGGCAAGCCAGTTGTTTGTAAGTTGTGAAGGCTAGGAAGTCAGAAACTAATATGTAGGTAGTGAAAGCTACGACCTGTAGTACACTGGTATGCCTCTAGCCAGCGTGATAGGTAAGACTACAGACTGAAATGGTGTACCTGACATACCAGTACAGTCCTAGCAACTGTGTAAAAGTGTAAGGTGTGCCCCACCATCCTATGTGCACTTATAGTAACAGTCAGGTGTGCCCCCCCACCCCTCTGTAGAAATGTAGAAACAGTCAGGTGCCCCCCCCCCAGTATGCAGAAATGTAGCAACAGTCAATGCCAAATGACTGATGTATACCCTGCAGACACAACAGGCTACCTGTCGGTGTACAACACAAAGGTCAGCACCGCAGTACAAACCACCTGGACTTGATCCACACATGCAATATAGATGGCCATACTGGGCATGCTCACACACTTAAACACAAGAAGGCCATGTCAGCAAACAACAGTCGACCAGACATATCTGGCAGTTGCAGTTCTCAGTGCAGACACATGTCAGTATGCACCACTCCTGCCTTGCACACACAGTGGATAGGAATACAGACATATATGTAAGGACAACACACTATAATAAGCCAAAGGTAGATGGATACAGATGTGTTGAAAAGGGTGACCATGACAAGGACGCATCTGGGCCTGTCCCACCCAGCACACAGCCAAAGGACTCCAAACACATGAGGTGCAGGTGTCACTCAGTGGAGATACTAGCCACTAGTATCTGTCACCAGAACGGCATGTTGCACGTGCCAGCTGTGCAACATGACTGTACAAGGAAGTTGTCACCTAGCAGCTGTATACACATACCTGTGGCATATGACCCCGTGTGTGCCTGCATGCAGCATGTCAACCCCTACATGAATGGGTTACGGCCCATGCACACACCACCCTCCCCATAGCAGTATCATGACAGGCCTGCTGAGGTCATCCAATGTGAAATACACCTTTGGGGGAGCTGTAGCTCAGTAATTCCCATGGCACGTCCCATAACTGTGTACTGCTGTACTGATAAACTAGTTAGGTAGTAGTCCTAACCCCAGACTTGGCAACTGTGTGAGTGTGTGTATGTGTGCATGTCTCAGTCTCTGCCTGTATAGAGAGAAATGCTTTCTAGGCTACTCATACTCAGTACAGTTCATATACACAACATTGGCAAGGTTGCAGATGTCAAGCACCTAGAAATACATCTCTGGGAAAATCATGGCCCAGTAATCTCCGTAGTGTGCCTTGTAACTGCGTACTGCTGTAGTGTGTTAAAGTAGTTAGGTAGGTGTTCTAACCCAAGACCTGGCAACTGTGTGAATGTGTGTGTCTGACTGTAGAGATCAATGCTTTTTAGGCCACTCACACATCGCACAATACACATACATGACTTTGGCAAGGCTGTTGTCGTCAATCACCTAGAAATACACCTCTGGGAAAATCATAGCCCAATAAACTCTGTAGCATGTCCTGTAACTGTGCACTGCTGTAGTGTGATTAAGTAGGTGCTCTAACCCCAGACCTGGCAACTGTGTGTGTGTATTTGACTGTGTAGAGAGCAATGTTTCTTAGGCCACTCACACCCCATACAATGCACATACTCAACTTTGGCAAGGCTGCTAATGTCACTCACCTAGAAATACATCTCTGGAGAAATCATAGCCCAGTAAACTCCATAGAGCGTCCTGTAACTGTGTAGTGCTGTAATGTAATAAAGTAGTGAAGTAGCTGTTCAAACCACAGACCTGGCAACTGTGTGCTTGTGTGTTCCTGTCTGTGTAGAGAGCAATGTTTTTTAGGCCACTCACTCCCCGTACAATACACATACTCGACTTTGGCAAGGCTGCTGATGTCACTCACTTAGAAATACACCTCTGGGGAAATTATAGTCCAGTAATCTCTGGGGCATGTCTTGTAACTGCATACTGCTGTAATGAGATATATGTTCTAACCCCAGACCTGTCAACTGTGTTGCTGTGTGAATCTGTGTGTGACTGACTGAGTAGAGAACAATGCCTTTTTAGGCCACTTACACTCCGTACAATTCATATACTCAACTTTGGCAAGGCTGCTGATGTCACTCACCTGGAAATACAACTCTGGGCAAGTCATAGCCTAGTAATCCCTGTAGCACATCCTGTAACTGCATACTGCTGTAGTATGATAAAGTAGTTAGGTAGGTGTTCTAACCTCAGACTTGGCAACTGTGTGTGTGTGTGTGTGTGTGTGTGTGTGTGTGTGTGTGTGTGTGTGTGTGTGTGTGTGTGTGTGTGTGTGTAAATCGGTGTGTCTCTCTTTGGAAGTGAATAATAAACAATGCTTTTTAGGTTACTCACACTCCTTAGAATTCATATACTCAGCTTTGGCATGGCTGCTGATGTCATTCACTTAGAAATCCACATGTGGGAAAGTCATAGCCCAGTAATCTCTGTAGTGCATCCTGTAACTGCGTACTGCTGTATTGTGATTTAGAACTGTGGTAGGGTTCCATGGCAGTTCTGGATGTTTTGTGTGTTACAATGTCTGTGTATGGAGCAATGCGTCATAGGCTACTCACTCGCAGTACATTTCAAATGCCCTACTTTGCCAATCCTGCTGATGTCATTCATTGTGAAGTACAACTTTGGGGAGAAAATTCTATAATAATCCCTGTGGTGTGTCCCATAACAGCTCTATGCTGTAATATGATATAGACCTCGGTCAGGGGTTCTATACCCACACATGTCAGTTGTGGATGTTTTGTGTGTGTCTCACTGTCTGTGTAGGGAGCAATGCATTTTAGGCTAGTCACTTGCAGTACAGTTGAAATGCCCTACTTTGGTAATCCTGCTGATGTCATTCACTGTGAAATACACCTTTGGGGAAATAGTACTCCAGTTATGTCTGTGGCGCATAGTGTTGTAGTTAAGTAGGAGTTCTACTCCCAAGCATGACAGGTGTGTATTTGTAACCCGTGTCCTGTGTGGAGGGGAGTGTGTAGGCAATGTGGAGGAGATTTTGCTAATTTCTTTTATGGTGGCCCTACTATATATCACAATGTCAACCATACAGGGATAACAGATGTAAATTAGCTGGGAGGCTGGGGTGCAAAGCCATACCCATACATGTGACATCAAGGCCATTACCCAGAGCACACACTCAACCCATGTGTCATATGAACACACATGCCTAGGCAGCAGCCAATATGTGGGTAGTACACTGCATATTGGCCACTGATAGTAGTTATGCAGTGATAGCAGTGGGCTACAGAGGGCATGTCACCCTGCCCATCTGTCCAATATGCAGACAGTGCACCTCTACCATGTTCCCCAATGGACACCTGCACCACCTGTCGTGCCTTGACATGTGACTCACAATGGACATACCATGCCTGACAACATGTCCTGTATGGACAGATGGCACTGACATTAGGGAATGCTGTTGGCAGGCCATCAATGTAGGTGAAGGGTAAACCTGCTGCCCATTACCAGTTCCTGCCACAGTTGGGAAAGACTGGCTCATCTGATGATAATCTGTGTTCACAACATGGGCCAGACACCCCAGGTACAGTTCCACATGTCGCTGTACATGCATGTGGGAGGTGTGCACATCCCAGACACCATCCATGTCATGGACTAAGGAACACATACATGGCATGTGGTATACAGCATTGGCCACACACAATAGTCACCCAGGGGACTGGATGGGGGATGCAATACCCACCTATGTTGGCAAATGCAGTAACTACAGGCCTGAGCCACAATGCAGACCATTGTCATGTAGCCTGATGCCACGGTATACCCATTGCCTACCCTTGTACAGCCTGCTGGCACAGTTGACCACCACACACCCATGTAAACATGCACCATGCATGTCAGAACTGGCACCCTGTGCATTCGTGTGTGTGTGTGTGTGTGTGTGTGTGTGTGTGTGTGTGTGTGTGTGTGTGTGTGTGTGTGTGCGTGTGTGTGTGTGTTTGTGTTGTATGGTGCATATGTCCAAATCCGCACTCACTACAACCCTCCAGGGCATACTGAAGCATGCTGTCTGATGTCTGACATCTCCTCATACTCTTTGCCCATACGGCCTCCGTATGACCTGTGTGGTGCATGTGATACCTGCACATTATTGTGTTGTGGCAATCCCATTAGTGATGAGTTGCACTCCTGGCCCTGCCAAGTGTGCCAATGTGCGTGCGTCCCTGTGTGAGTGTGCCTGTGTTGATGCTAGCACCTGTTCATGAAGACAGGCATGTGTACGACACCTACCGTATATCTACTCTATCCCTGTTGCGGATGTCACTCACCCTCACATATATGTTCTGAGTGCTTCACATCAGGTAACCCATGTGGTGCATCCAATAACTGCATTGAACTGTGATAGCACTACATAGTTGTTGGGGGTTTGATACCCTGTGCTAGTAGGTGTGTGACACAAACATGCTTCAGTTTTACACTCCCACCCCTCCCTGACATGTATATGCCTGTCTGCCTCCCCCACTCCCTCTCTGGTGGATGTGGAGATCAACACCTGTCTTGCTTAGGCAGCAGCACATAGTGTGAGGATTGCAGTCTGTAGATGGTGAAGGCTGTGATAGTTACTGACTTCACATCCCTCATAAGACATATGTTGCAACAAGCACCATTACAATGGAAAATTTGCAAGGTTATCACAGCAACATGTCTATACTGGCCCTGTGTATGTGCTGTCAGACACACCTCTGTCAACCTTTGTACATATGGCGTGCATGAAGTGGTGCATATGTGCTGTACACCATAAATAGTGTCATCATAGCTGATAACAAGCCAGTGATATATCAGATTGCTACACATGTCATGTACAGTAGGAGTTATATTTCATGACATAAGCTGGACATTCTGTGGATGTTTGTACAGTTGGCAGTGTGTGTATTGTTAATATGTACTTGTACTTTAGCCTGTGTACAGACTGTAGTAGATGTCATTATCCTAGCTCCCCTTCTATCAGATGTTACATGCTGCCCCACTGTACGGTACCATTTTGCCATACATGTTTGTAGGGTCATACACACACATGTCCCATACCACAGACAGCCATAAGACCAAACTGTATAGCAGCCCAGTATATGTAGGGAAATTCTGTGAGTGGCACATATGAGGATGGTGTAGAAAAGATAGTCTATATACTGTAATATTATGCTAGCTTACCATATGTGGATGTGGCTGTGTTCACATTGGTTGTAGTTATGCACTGTCACACAGGTGTATCTTACCCTGTGCTGTGACATGGCTGTTGAGCCTGCTATATATGCAGGTACATGTGCATTCCCCCATATGAGATGTAGGCCAGTGTTGAGCCAGTCTGCCTGTAGTCTGCACATTGAATTGTTACATGCCTAGCAGCTTAGTGTACTTAACCAGTGGGATGTCATGTGCAGATACTTGCCAGATGTATTACTGCCAAGCCTCCCTTAAACGTGATGTATGTCAGACAGAGCAGTTGGATGCTGTACAGACGTATGTCAATATCTAGTGGGTAGTATGTGTCCATGGCACCCCTGTACCAGTAGCCATTATGTGTCAGGCCAGACAGGACTGTGTGAATCCAACACCTATGGTGCCAAATGTATACCAGTCGTTATCTGTTATACCCATCTACATGGCTATCTACATCCATATTGTCAGGCCTGGTACACATGTGGTGCACTAAGGGAATATGTGTATTCCTCTGGACTGTACAGGGTGTATCCAAAGTTCCATATATATAGTGGTCAGTATCTCTGCTGTACTCCACAGGGGCATTACATGCTAGCAGCGGTACTTTACAATGATTACCTTAGGATGTCTGTCAGTAGCCAATGGCACACATGTTATAAGCAGATTTTAGCATCCACACACACCATGACTGTGAAGACAATCCCAATGACAGTAGCAACAGTCTAGTAATATACCTGCTATACATACCTGACATTCCCTTGCACTACAAAATTGGGACTGTAGGGGCTGGGGTACGGCTACACTCCATGTCCAGGACATGTGGTGGAAATATATGTACATATACCTATCCAGATAGCCATATATGTATATAATGACAGATGTATACTACATTGAATTACCACTGTCATGGCAACCACCCACTATAAAACCCTACAGCATGTGGCTGTGGTCCCTTTACATTTCCTGTGTGATGGACATCTGTCCTGTTTGTGGGCATCAGTGATACAGGCAGCAGGTAGCAATACCTCTTACAGGAGAAGCTGCACACTCAGAGCAGACACATATTTGTAGGAGGTTCAGGAACTACAGACAGACTGTGGGTAGAGTTGTTTAATGCTTTGCATAGTACTGCTGTTACAGGGTGTGTGTGTGTGTGTGTGTGTGTGTGTGTGTGTGTGTGTGTGTGTGTGTGTGTGTGTGTGTGTGTGTGTGTGTGTGTGTGTGTGTGTACATACTAGTGTACCTTGGAATGCAGTCTGTCTGCATAGCTCACTACTGTGGGCCTAACCTCTTGCTGGGCAGAGGTATGCCTATGATGTGTTGTCCACCCACCACACAAGCCCTGTGCCAGATATGACACTGGCAGTGTGTGTGTTGTGTGCTACCAGTACATGGCTACATCCGTGTCTATATATAACCTCAATTCTCTGACTAAGGGTATGTTGCAGACTATCTTGTAACACCAGCACCTTGCTTAGTGTATGGCAACAGGGTTCCACATATATGCCTGTGATCCATCCTCTGTCCCCCATCTAAAGAACAAGCTGTGCACATTTGTCATGCTGTTGGGGGCTGTTCTGTAGTGGGCTGTGAGTATATCACACTGCCATTGCTGCCATTAGTACACTGCTGTTGTATCCCCCCGCAAGTACACTGGGGCTGGGGCCATATATGTGTGGGTGTCACCTACACAACACATGTGTGCCCTTATGCGCTGCAGAGGCCAGTGCATGTAACAGTGGTATATGGTCTTGAATTATTGAGTCCAGGTGGGGAGCATCATATATGACCTAAGCTGTTACAAATGTGGGGGTATCAGGGCTGAGCTGCCACACGGTATGTGGATGTACAGCATCATATACTCCACCTGTATTGACATTACTTACATGACTTGGGGTACTGCATGCTTACTGCCTCCTGCAATACAGACTGTTCTGTGCATTATGCCTTGTTATGTTCCGGGTACAACTCATTTGATCACAAAACTTCTTTACCTCCTACAGAGCTTTGTACAGAGTGTCGATAGAGGCTGCTGAACTACACACCTACAGTACATACTGTTGATTGTGTGGTACCCTGCAGCCCAGTCTGTCAGCACTATTGTACATTCTGAAGGGCGTGGCTTGGACTGCAACAGTTGTGAACCTTTCCAGACTACTGTATAAGTGCAACTATTTCACAGTTACAGTACTCCGTTTATATGGTTGTCAGTATTTAAACAGCTATATGATATGGCATATAGGACCAATTATGGTACACAATTAAAGGAGTCCCATTTCTGCAAACCTGTGTGTGGTGTCTTTCCTATGACCTTTCTATGGGTGTATGTTGCAGGCAATGATTGACCCATACAGTGTCCAGTTGTTCAGGTGTTAACTCTATGCATACTGGCTGTTCCATATTGTGTGTACCTCCTACATACATATCTTACTGTACATATATCTGTGTGTGTATGTGTAGTCACATGTATATATATATATATATATATATATATATATATATATATATATACACATATATGTATTCTGTATCAGCATATATGTGTATGTGTATCTGTATCCTGGGGATGTTGATGGCTTCCACATATTACATGTCCAGTGGGAGGCAGACTGTACTTGGTAGTGTATTGCAGGGTGCAGGTGTTTGGCTGTGGGGGGATGCCGATTCGTACAAGACGTATAGTGTGTGGGGCCTCTCAACCCCATTAATGGTGCATGTGAACATAGGTGTATTTGTTAATTTGCAATTGCTATCTACAGATGTATGGCCATATATACCTATATAGATATATTTATCTGCTAACAGATATACAGGTATATGTGCATAGATAGCGATATATATGTATATAGAGTTAGTAAAATAACATATATATTTGAATATATGTGTATCTATTAAGGTTTCACTATAGTTACACACGCAGACATCTAGATGTTGGTATACATTCTCTGCACTGTTGCATGACAGGACTGACTGATATGTTTCTGAAACATTGAATATATGTGTACCTGTTATGGCTTAGTGGTACATCAGTTTGTGTAGGGTGTGCAGGGTCCTTGGTTTGAGCCTTGCCAGAGTTGTTTAATTTGTTACTGGCCAGAACATGGCCCATTGGATAGAGAGTGGTTAAGGTACCATAAAGCAGTTGTAAGCAGGTTTATGTGTTCTGCCCAGCAACAATATAAACAGGTCCTGAAAGGCTTATAACCAGGACCCTGCACATCATACACAAAGTGATTTACCACTAAGCCATGGCAGATATGCATAGTCATGATGTTTCCACATACATATCATCCAGCCCAGGTATACAACACTACAGGGAATGTATTCCACCATGTAGATGTATTTGTGTGTGTATATATATTCATCATTGAATGGATATAACATATATATATATATATATATATATATATATATACATATATATATATATATATATATATATATATATATATATATATATATATATATATATATATATATATATATATATATATATATATATATATATATATATATATATATGTATATATATATATATATATATATATATATATATATATATAAATATATATATATATATAAGCCTATATATACATAGATAAGCATACAGCCAATGATATATATGTATATATCCACATGTCCACATATAGACAGCACTAGGAATGCATATATGTCAGCATATATATGACTTACCTTTCAAAGGGAGAAATCCATGTGTCCGGAAGCTGGTAGGCCTAAAGTATGTTCTCAACATTGCACAATCTTGCAATACATGCATCAAATGTGCAATGTGCGAATGTCACTATGCATTCGCTCATTGCGGATTAGGCGATTTGGTTGCAGATGCCACTATAGTGGGGATGGGGAATAATTGCCTATCCCCATTGTAGTGCACACTAGGAGTTCACATATCACAGTAGGGGGTGTGGGAGGCCCAGCCCTCCAGATGGAGGGGTGTAGGGAGTCATGCCCCCACCATTACGATATGTATTCCAACTTGCTGTTCGCGTGTCAGTGAAGGTGCCTTTAGAACTGCAGTTCTCTTAACTGTGGTGCAGCAAGAAATGATGGGTTAGTCCTTTCAGTTTGCAGAAAGGGATGTTCAAAGGAATAATTGTCCCCCTGTCAGAGGTGACCACATATGTATCAATATAGGCATATATGGACATACATCTGTAGATGGAACTGGGAACGTAACCACAACATATATGTCCACATGCACCACTGATGGGTTTGAGAGACATAAACAACATACATCTGGCATGGATAGGTATTCCCCCCTCCCAGCCAAATACATCTGGCCTGCAATACAATACCAACCTTAGCAGATCCCATAAGCAGAACCCTAGACGACAAGGGCATTACATGTTAACAGTACTTCATCCCACCTGTAGGATGTAAGGCTGGTATTACTAATATATCATGCAATACAGTCAAGTGACATGTCATGCTTGGGGAACCCCCTGGGCAGGTGCAGTAAGTAGCTAGGATCCCTCATACAATCCAATAGCCCTACACCTGAAAGTGGTTTCACCGATGTTGGCAAAGACATCCACAAACCCACCATGTCAGCCGGGAACTACCACCCAGTAGCCTGATGACAGTGGTCTATAGGGACATGGAACATACCAACAACGATCCCATGGCCAATGTCACTGGTTATCTCAACCCATGGGACCTCACCAATTTTGGACTTGTCAAATGCAGAGAATACAACCTGAACCTGGTATACCTCCTTAACCCAATCATGACAGGTGTAAATGAGGGTTAGGAGGTGCACAATGCCTATGTAGATCATAACAGGCTTTTGTACACCATCATGCTTGTAGGAATGTGTGTAGTTGTTACGGGATTTACCTCCGTTCACAGGATATGTTTCCACCAGAACTGCTTGACATATGCCAACATTCCACAAGTGCCATCCCGTGGGCATACAGTCCTTCACAGGTTATAGATGTGTCAATGCCCTCCTCCACACTGTTGAGGTGTGCAGCACTACTGGGGTTGCTATAACTCACAGGGTGTGGCTGTTGTGGACTCGACTGCCATAATTGTAGTTACTGTTGCATCTGTTCCCCCCACATAGCTGTCTGTAATACTGAACAGTGTATGTAATCAGGTTGTTAGTTGTTGTCTACACCATTCACAGTAGTTAAGCGCATCACACCCTCCTAAGGGTAGGGCTATGCCACCGGCATTGGCGCACACATGTTACTTAGGTGAGGATCGCAGTAGAGTGGGGAGAGGGACATATACCCTGTTGTTAGCATGTTCAATGTCATACACATTGCAGACTGCATATATAGCACTGTGTGGTTGTGCTTATACTGTCTTGGTGGGATTACATGTGCAACAGATGTGTTACCTGCATGGGGACATACCTCCATGTGTACAGTCCTGTACCTGTACTGCATCCTATCCAAAGGCACTGTATGTTTTCCTCAGCCATGGCATGTGTACCACCCACTACACTTACTGGTGCCTACTGTATATGGCCTGCTGACACCATTACACCCATCAGCCATGTGGCACATGGGCAAACACAACACAATCTAAACAGATACTGGTGACAACAATACAACATTGTTAATTAAAGCTATGATGCATCATGGATGCACAGCTACACCTTCCAAGATATTAGCATTTTACTTTACTGTTGACAACATGCTACACATCATTCCATTGATACACAGTTGTACAGTCACCCTGTGCATCAGAACCATGTTAGCCTTTCGCTGCATCAATGTTACGGATGTCAGGGAGTGGCACAGGTATCATCATATGCACAAGGTGTGTTGTTGGTTTGCCAGAGGCCTAGGCTGAGCCATACAATTGACAACGTGTGTCCGTGAGGGGGCTGAGTATTGTTATGGGCCACTGGTGATGTCGTGTGTGCAGGTATGTGGTTTCCCTAGGTCTGTTGTTTATGTGTGTGTCTGCATGCACACAGTTCCTCCATGTGGCTGCCCTATACAGGGAATTGTTGGACAGCTACAGACTGTATCTGGCAGGGTTTGCAGTTCACCGTCTCCGGCCACGGACATGGGTCCTGTGCCTGGCAGGGGTGCTACAGGCAGTATCAGGTACAGAGCCAGACTGAGTACTTTCCCCAGAGTTTGACAGACATCCACTGGATCCAGGCCCCTCCTGGGACTGGCCAGCGCCACGTGCATGTAGTCTGCTATGATGGGTTGTTTACAGCTCCCACCACAGTGCTGGGGCTGGTACTGTCACTATGGGAGCAGCTATGACTGTTTGGACGTCCATGGCAACCTCCAGCTGCTGGTGTTGCTGGCATACGTCCACATGGCCGTCGCAATGTCCCGCCCGTTCCTGACGCATGGACATAACATTGTGGATGAGTTCCAATGTCTCACCCCACCATCTAACCATGACCTCGGTGTAATTACGGATGGCACCTGCTAGGTCACGGATGCAGTCAGTTACAGAGGTGTGATGAGCCCTCTGCGCCCTTAGCCCTGCCTGATGTACCATTCCATTCATGCCTGTGCCTCCATGACCATCTGGAACATGCGTGTGGTTGAAATAGATGTTGCACGTCTGCCTGGGGCATGATGACCAGCAGTGCTCCTATGAGCACCCCTGCACATCTGCCTATGTGATACCCCACCAGACATCTGGCTATGGCTGCTGTGTCCTGATGTGCTATAGATACCACACTGTCCTGGCCCATGCCAACCGTAGGCTGTCCCTCAGCTAGGGCCAATGGTGATGAAGTGTATAAAGGCAGTGTGACTGTGTGCTGGATGGTGTGGATACATGTGGATTGTCAATTGGTGGCCCAGAGGCAGCCCCTGACAACCCTTCCTGTGCCTCAACACACCTATCTTCATGGTCACTGTCTGTATCAGTGACATCAGATTCCCTGCGGGGGGGACCCAGCCCCACCTCACCACCTGTGAGGGGAAAACAGGGAACAGACTGTAAGACCTGTACAACACTGCTAAACAGTAAATACACACACACACACACACACACACACACACACACGTGTGCAGACATGGCGAAACACACAGACATATACACATGCAGTTGACATACATGGCAACCCATACACTCCACCAGACAGCACCTACAGACAGCTCCCGCAACCCCATAACACACATAATAGCAGGCGATGGTGCAGTACAGTATCACACACATACCTGTAATTACACACATGTCAGCATGCAGGACAAGTGGGACTAAACAGCATGCAGGGCAACTGTAGTCAATCCCTGTTACCAACATTATACATGGTTGTGATGCATGGCTTCTGTTTGTAGGTTATGGCCCTCCCCCTGGAACCCACTGCACCCATGTCCACAGCATTGCTGTGCATCTGTTCAGCACCCTGGCATGTACTGTGCACCATACCTCATGGGTGTACACACCATTACAGGATGTGTCTCTGTGTGTCAGGTGTGTTTCTGCTGCTGCTCACAGCCTCTGTGTGTTCCTGGATCACATGTGGACAAGTGTTTAGTGACCGCTTGATGTGTATTCACATATGTTATCATCAGTGGTGCATGTATGAGTGGTATATTACAATTAGACCAACCACAGAGACAATGTACTGTACCTATGGTGAGAGTAGAGACCATTATTGACCATGATTGGGCCTTGGATGATGTTGCCTGTGGTACACATAGGTTCATAGGTGAGTATTGGTCTATTGGTCCCGGGGCCTACATAAGCCTAGCCACAGGGGTTCCCCACCATGCACCACCCACTAATGTTATTCCCCTGTGCCCCTGTCAGGCTGTGGAACACACTTGCTACCCAGGGTGTATTCCCCATTCCCCATCCAATTGCCACGTGTTTCTGTCAAGAGGGCTAATGAGTAGCATTGCCTAACATGTATGGGTAGCTCGTTCCAGAATGTGGTGATTCCCCAAGACAGGGCCCTATCCCTCCAGTATGTTCTGTGTAATGTGCTGATTAGGTTTAGGACCTTGGAGCATGTGTTAGCAGAGGGAGGGGATGTCATTATATGCAGCATGTTCAACTGCTCTGTGTATGACATAGCTGTGTATGTTGGGCAGATGTCAGCTTTGCCTGGGCAATGTGCACTGGAGTGTAGCCACAGATGTCTGAGATGTACTGTGTATTGCATGTGTTTGAGGTTGGTAATCCCATTAGTGAGGTGTGTGCTGTGTCAGTGCACATATACAACATGCATTATGGGTAGGTGTGTTAGATGTGTACATGGCCTACACCTTAGCTATGGCATGCACAGTGAATTGCCAAGCATAACCTTAAACCATACTCACTGGCATCTGGCCCCTGCCTTGCTGGTATCCCAGAGGTACCTACATTGATATGGGATAGAGTTGATGTCAGTGGCCACAGCTGTGGCATTGCTACAGGGTGGCTGCAATATTACAGTACAACAACAGCTGAAGTCCACAGTACTACAGATTATGCATTACTGCTTATCGGTACTACACAGCAACATACCCCACATCTCACATATGCATTGTCTATCTGTACAGATGCATACGCTACAGTAGTCTACTGATATGCCCTGGAACCTTACCTGCATGCTCAATGTGTGGTGTGTGAGTAGCACCCACCTCCATGACTGTATAGGTCTGGAGCTCTTGCGGGTGGGCAGGTGCTACCAGGCTGATGAGCAGCTCCTCCACTCTGGTGAGGGGTGGATGGATGTTGTGCCCCCCCCACTGCAAGGTGGTCACCCCGCATGGCAGCTGCACAATGACGTATTTGCCGGAGCAGGTCACTACAATGGTGGTGGATCTGCTCATAAGTACGGCTGTTCATATCCACCTCATTCACCCTGTGGACCACATCAGTCCACATGGCTGTTCTCTCCTGCTAGTCCATGCTTGCCCATGAGAACAACAGCTGATAGTTATGGATAATGCTGGTGATGATGATCTCCTCCTCCTCAGCGGCACTGTATGCAGGGTTTCTTGGCTGTGCCATACTCCCTGAAAGACATAATGATGGAAATATGTCTGAGCAACTCATATGTCAAGTTTACCATAATACAATACACATATCAGTCTCCCGCCACCATATCAGCTCCAACATAATGTTCACACTGTGCTAGTTGTATGTGTCCGGTATGTGTACCATTGGGCCATATATTGTATTGTGCAACACTTTCTGCTATGTGGTTATAGACATGCTCCCTGTGGGGACACTAGAGTTGCAGGGCTGTTACATGGTATTTCACCTGCATGCATTTGTCACTGCCACTATGTTTCCACATATGCATGTGGTAGGCCTGCTATATGATTGCTACACATCTGCCATTCTGTAGTATTGGGGATATATATGCATGCTGTTGGACATGTTCTGGGATTGTGTGGACTATTACAGCCCACATATGTTCCATGACAGTTACACACCAGTATGTGTAGGGGTTATTTGCCAGCAGGAACACCACTCTCACCTAATGTGCACATGTTACCAGTCCACATCACATCTGTGGCCCACCATGGAACCTCATTATTTACTGTTCCATTACTAACTTCATGTGGAACCACCACGGGGGATGGTGCCCCCCCCATGGAGCACACACACACAGATATTGGGCATAGGGAGGTCCACAGTGACATGGGGCATGTTCTACATCACCTGGCAGCATGCAGTACACATACACAAGGTTCAACATGCATGTCCCTCCTGCCCAGCGCACAGCTCAGGCACCTCTATGTCCATGTAGATGCTGTTGTGACTGTCCATGGGTGGGCACCATGTTCCCTTTGTTCCCACGTGGGGGCTCAATGGCCTCCACATTCCAAAAGTAACTACCCGTCCACAGTGTTTAACCACCACATGTGTCATATACCAGCCCTGTATGCTGTCTTGTTTGTCACCCAACCAGACCTACATATCAATATGTGCCTAATACCCTTCACCAACATATATATCCCACCATGCCATACAATTGCAATGTGTTCCCAACATGGGTTACACACCTTACTCCACATTCCATCTTGCAGCCATGTACTGGTGTGTAGGTATGTTGTGTATTGATGTGTAATGTTCTCTCACACATTTCATGGCAGGGGAAATGTATCGACATGTATATGTATATTTTTATATCTATATATATATATATATATATATATATATATATATATATATATATATATATATATATATGTTGAGATACACACACACACACACACACACACACATATATATATATATATATATATATATTCAGATATATGTATATATATATATATATATATATATATATATGTCGTATACATATATATATATATATATATATATATATATATATATATATATATATATATATATGTATATATAAACATATGTGCATATATGTGTAGACATCATTTTGTGTTGCTTATATACCTATATAAATGAATAACTGTCCAAGGTTCTGTACACAAACACAGCTGTGAATATGTATCACACATATATGTATCTGTATGTAGGGTGCATACGAACATCTAGACCACACTCATGTACCCTCTTTACTTCACAGCTGAACTGTTCTGCCTTGCTGTAACACAGACAGGTGTCACATGTGAACACAGACTAACATTAGGGGGTATATATGGTGACAAACTTTAGATAAGCATATTATACTGCTATGGTAGTTCGGCATGCTATGCTACACTTTAACATGACTGCCCTGCAGGTGGTATGGTCTCTCACCCATGTGTCTATCATGGCAGTACTAATACCCCTACCAGCCATTGGCCACAGTAATTTACAGAACACAGATATCATGGGCCACATCTTTGCCATTCACTGCTGGCCTGCACATTTGACAGGTATGTCCCACTAACCACAGGGACTGATACTACTGTCCAGTGCAGTTGTTGAGCACAACATCATTACAGGAACAATGATGATGGCACATATACATCCTTTCACAGTATACATCCTATTATTCTATGCCATATACTACATGCCAGTAAATGAATGTCTGTTTCACATACCTGTTATGTTGTTTCTGCTTTAATACAACCCTGATCTTTATGAACTTTCTTGAAGGTTTTTTTTCTCTCTCTCTCTCTCTCTCTCAGTCTCTCCAGTAGAGTGATTGAGCTGATTTGAATAGATTGCAGCATGCTTTTGTTGGTATTGCACATGATCAGGTTGTGGCCTCTGCACCAGTCAGTGTCCACCAGTTGCTAATTACATGCAGCCTGCTGTGTAGTACTTCAGATAACCACTGCCATGGCAACACTGTACTATAAATTGCTGCCTTCTGTGGGCATTGTCCCTTCACCTTTATGACATCCTTCCTGTGTGTGGACATCAGTGTTACAGACAGCAGGTAGCAATACCTTTTACAGCAGAACCTGCAGACGCAGGCCAAATCCACATGTGGGTAAGGTTCCAGACCTAGAGACAGTGTGAGTAGTGGTGTTGTGTGCAATGTATCTTGCTGTTCTTACAGGGTTTCTGTGTACATGGTACTTTTTCATGGAATGTTGTCTGTCTGCATAGCACTCAACTGTGGACTTATCCATATGATACCAGGGGGATTGGCTGTTAGGTTTTGTCTGTGCACCACACAGGTATTATCCCAAATATATCTGTGGCATTCTGTCTGTTGAGTGCTATCAGTACATGGCTACATACATTTGTATTTCAATGTTGTATCCCTGCATACGGGTATGCTGCAATGAATCCTGTAACACCAGCAATTTTCAGGGTGTGTAACAGCAATACAGCAAATATGGCGCTATGTTCCTGCCTCTGTCCTCCACATATATGCCAGTCTTTGTCCTGCTGTGATACAGGAAGGGTTGTTAGGTAATGGCCTATCATTATTTACTGCTATCATTACTGCTATCATCCAAGTCTCCCACACAAACTGTTGGACCAAGTCCATGTATATGGGGGCAACAGCTGGAGAACACATATGTGCCCTTGTACATCCCAGAGGTAAGTGTGTGTGGTACACAGTGTTCATTGCCCTTGTACAGCCTTTTATGGGGGTGGTCTATGCCATTAACCGAGCCTATAGCACCATTTCAGTGATATAACTGTTAAGAAGAGGGTCATTCAGTGTGATAGTGAGATGTGCGGTTAAGCAATGTTATGTACAACATACTGTGACATTAACACAAGTGCTACTTTTCCCCCTAGGGCTTGACTACAGGGTGTAATTGGAGGCTGCTGAACTACATCTGTAATTGATGATTGTTACATATCCTGAAGGCAAATCCTGTTTCTACTGTTGTACTAATTGAAGGCCTTGGCCTGGACAGCATAGTATGGTATATATAAACATTGCTTACATCTACTGTTTTGTGTGGGCCTTGCATTCATGACTGATTACATATTTCAAACCTTATGTAGTGTCAGTGCTGGCATACATTATTGTATAGTACAGGAATAAAGGTTATCTATGTATGCAAACCTGTGTGTCATGTCCTTTGAATTGTGGGTGGGTATATGTTTAATGTCAGTATTCTCATTTGTGGGAATGGTTGCCACACTACACATTTCACAGATGCCAGTTAAAGGGCTTGTGGCTGAGGGATATACTTTGCACCCAATACTTCCACACTACTTCTACATATGTATGGCTACTGATACCTTTTGTGCGTGTATATGTGTATGTACCTATATATATCTCATATGGCTATATCTATATATATGTATCTATAGATATATACATCTGTATATATATATATATATATATATATATATATATATATATATATATATATATATATATATATATATATATATATATATATATATATATATATATATATAAACATATGTATGTATCTTTATACAATTGCTGTTATATGATTATTTGTGAGTCATACAGTAATATTTATTTATATATATATATATATATATATATATATATATATATATATATATATATATATATATATATATATATATATATATTTACATTTACAGATATATATCTGTCCATATGTCCATGCATGTTCGACTCATGTTTTGGCCTCTTCCTCATTCACTTGGCAATTGTCATGGATGATCGCAGCATTGAAGTCAATAACTAGTGGAAACACTTTTATGTTTCAGACTTCATTTCCTTCTACATATGTGTTCTAATACATATAACTGTTTAACTAGCAACATTTTAAGTGTATCAGAGCATTAGTTGACATATATCCCTATTTGTACCCACAGTGTGGCATACTTAGTCCAGACTTCTTGCATTAACAGGTTATGTGGTGTAATAATAATATATTTCCTGTACTGTTAACTGATTGTGCTGCATGATATGTTTGTGACAACTTCAGGTTATGTATAAATGCCATGGTTTAGTGGCAAATCGCTTTGTATATGGAGTGCAGGGCCTTGGGTTCAAGCCTTGGAGAGGCAATTAATTTTGTTGCTGAGCAGAAAAAGGGATGTTGGATACAGAGTGATTAAGGCATTTTTAAGCATTTGTAAGGGGGTTTGTGCGTGTTTGTGCAATGGTAAGCACTTCCAATCTCCACTTATGTTTTCTTACAGTCAGTTAGCTTCGAATTTCTCAACCTGTGTCAGCATAGCTTACCACTAGGCACACCCGAGTAAATCCACTTACTGCTGCTTAACAGTGCATTCTTCCACTTACCCCCATGCTAATTCCTGTAAAAGAAAAGAAAAAGGGGTTGATAGGACAGTGGTGAAAAATGGGGCACAAAGAGGGAAAGACAGTAGGGAAAATAGCTAGGAATGTGCAGGAAGGGTGTAGGAAAGGTCCATAGCAGCCCATTTCTTCTACAGCAACAGCTGTGCATATACACTATATTTGCAGGTACATTTGGACCCTCAAACCCCTGGGAGAGGGGTGAGGACAACATATATTCATTGTGATGCCAATTAGACCAGATTACATGTGTCCAGTGGACACGTGTGCAAAATGGACAGCTATGTATGGGGTGAGATTTTTTTGTGGGAACAGATTGCCTATTTTTTTTTTCAGGTGAGAGTGGGATGTTGGGGAGGGGTAGTAGGTATATTTGGGGAGGTAGGTTGGGTAGGTTAACAGACAAGACACACAAGATGCATACAGGGCCGGTATATGACACATGTTGGGGGTAAACACCTTGGATGGGGAGGGGTATTTGGAAGTCGCAAGCCGATGAGCCCCCAACTGGAAACAGTGGAACTGAGGTCCCCGCCCATGGGTAGTCACCACTGCACCTTCATGGCCCCGATGGTGGCTCTGCTGGGGGCTGTGTAGGAAGTGCAGGCTCACCCTCTAATAGTGTCACTTGGCCCTCAAGTTGGCGTAGCTGCTCTCGATACTCCAGATCAAGCTCCTTATGCACCACGACTCAGACCTGTTGATGGGTGACAGGTTCCCCTCCGCGCACGCTCTGAGGGGGGGGCGAGCCCCATCCCCTTCAGTGGTTCCACCTGAAGGTGGCACAGGGCCAATGGAGGATGAAGTCCCAGGCTGGGCCCCAGATGTGCTGGTGCCTGGTACCACGGCCAGCTGAGGTGGGACAGGTGGGTCTGCTGGGACCAGCCTTCCCATACGAGCTGTGTTGTCACAGGTTTATGACAGATATGGGTTAGTAACAGTCAACAGCATTCAGGATTAGTTATAAAAGCATGCATACGTATTCCCATTAACCCAACACACCAGATTTAACACAGTTGCAGAGCAAGCAGAACACATGCATATATGGAACAACAGTGGCCATTACAGGAGCATGCAGGTTTCATTGATGGCAACAGGCCACCAATATGGGTGTATTTTTACATGGCACATGCATAGAAACAAATGTGAATATTTATAAACCATTAGGACATATGTCCCAACAAAAGTTTGGAGTGCACACATACCAGTTGAGGAGTGTCATTGGGTTATTATGCACATATGGTAGGGGTGAGAGAGAGAGTTCAATTAGCAACTAATATATCCTTGTAGTTTTCACAACATTCTTAGTCACTGCAGTGTTTTTTCCCTTACATGTATTATTACACTACACAATGGCCTTATAGTGTACACTGGTATGTTTATACATTATTATATACGTGACCTGTGTCTTACATACAGGCGTGACAGGCTACAGGTGTTACTGCAACATATGTTGAGGGTTGCTGTCATACACTTTGGGTGAGGTGCTAGAATGACAGGTTTGTTTCCGTATACATTCTCTGACTCTGTACATGTTTGAATATCAGTTATATGTCATTGACAGCTGCCTACAATTCTTGGAACATCACACTGGATTTTCAGGGGAACGGGGTACCAAGTTGGTGATAAGGGCCATTTATCTGGACATGCTGGTCAGATTAAAACAGTTGTGGGGTATGATTATGCATACTACGTACATTGTGAACATTCTAGCAAATTCTGTACTGTTGTTGGGTGTAAGTATACATACAGCTTTCTATCTGAACATTGTATCAAAATTGTACAGTTGTGGGGTATGATTATGCATACAAATTAGTAGCACTCCCAGGATTCAAACCTCTGCTGTGTGTGACACTGTGCTATCAGGGAATTGATATGCAGCTTTCAACTGTTTTCTATCTAAGTCTCCCTAACTTGTACAATATAACTGACCTCTTGGCACTTCCAACATTGTTATGCAGAACTTCATGCCCATTTTGTCTGCATACCATGGTGTGGGTGACACTGTGTAAGATACAACATTACTATTTATAGTATGGAACAGATCGCCAACATATGACAGAAGAGTAAACAGAAGCACTCCAGGGATTATACCTTTATTCACAGACTATTACACATTTATTTCTACTGGTACAACACTTTCTAAGGCTCTTATATTTATTTGTTATGACAGTACATGCAGACTGATTAGTAACCTGCCTCGTGATGCAGCCTTTGCAACATAGCATCATGGGATTGCTGGTTCACAGCCCGCTCATCTGCAGCTGTCAGAGAAATTGCAGTGATATTTAGCCATATCTATCCATAGTATACACAAGCTAGGCAATTTATTAACAACTTAGTAGAATGAGTACTTAGTCCTGGGGCATTGGGCATCTGCCGAGACTCCTGGATCCACTGTTTCAGTACTTCCCCCCTCCATCGCTTCAGGTCAGCATGGTGGTGCCTGACCTGCTCACCAGTCCAGGGGATACCTGTGGCACTGGTAAGGTCACGGGCGAGACTGTTCCAGGCCTCCATTTTATACTGCGAGCCCTGGTACTGGTCCTGTAGTAGTCTCCAATCATGGTGTTTTACCAGGAGCCATACCATGATTTTTGACTCCTGGATGCCCCAGCGCTGTGCTCTAATTCGAGTGCCTTCACCCACACCAGCCATTCTGCCTGCAGTAGGAATCTGCAACCAGTTATGAGTAGTATTCCCACCTGTGGGGTGTACATACGGCCATTTTCCCGCAATTCCCCATGATTGGCCAGTTTTGAATAGGCTAAGCTATGGGCAGTCCTGCTTACATGAGATTGACACTGCTTAAAGAGGTATACCACTAGGAAGATTGAATTGGCTCACCTACACATTGCTTACATTTAATAACTTGAACTGTGCTGCGGTTAGCATTGCTTAATAGTTAATTAGCACTATATTTGCCATTTGGCAATGATTTATTCTTCATGACAGGTTATATATGTGTCTGGTATCCATGATTCATGTGTACATACACTGTAGGGGGATCTGGGGGCTTCTACACTTTATTAAAATAATACCTCAAATCTATGCTTACTGCAGTACTCCAGTTCATGTATTTATGTTCTGTGGCAGGTTATCCAACACCACACTATACATACATTCAGTTCACATGTTTGGTTTGACTTTCCTGTGATGAGGATTAGTTTGCTGATACCTCATTCATATCTATTGCTATGATGGCCTGGTGGTTAACTACTGTGACTATAGTGTGCAGGATCCTGAGTTTGAGCCTTGCAGAGGTAGTTTGCTGATACCTCATTCATATCTATTGCTATGATGGCCTGGTGGTTAACTACTGTGACTAAAGTGTGCAGGATCCTGAGTTTGAGCCTTGTAGAGGCAGTTTATTTTTTTGTTAGGCAGAACAAGGGCCGCTAGATACAGTGTGATTAAGGTACTTTTGAGCAGTTATAAGCAGCTTTGCATGGGGGTAAGCACTGCCTACACAGGTTAAGCAATTTAGAGGCTTACTGGGGATAGGACACTGTAACTGGAAATTAGCAGTGCTTATCTTTGCACAAACCCATGCACATGGCCTTATACTCGCTTACTGGTGCTGACATATGCTTACTACTGCTTCTTGCTGCTTAACCTGACTACTGCTTTATGCGTAATGATACTGACACCTCATGTGCATTTCCTCTAGTACTCTAGGTTTTATATATATATATATATATATATATATATATATATATATATATATATGTCCCTTCGTGGCAGCTGTACTCCAGTTTATATATATATATATATATATATATATATATATATATATATATATGTGTTATTCCATGGGTTATACAACATATATATTACTCATACTGTGCTTTGCCATGGGAGTGGTATGTCTCAGTTACCTTCCTGCACCCCCCTCCTTTCTTGCTTACATCCATGGGGTGGTCCCATTAGAATGGGTCCGTCCAACCCCAGCACACCTTGGCGCATAATGTCTTACCCATCATTCCCTCCACCCCCTCCCTCCTCCACATCAATCATCCTTCCTACAGGTTCCATCTGAATCTCACCACAACACTACGCATTGCCCACTCTTCACTTCTCAGGGCCCATCATGTATGTTGTCTCACCCCATGGATCTTCAGGGTTCCCAGACATTCAGTCCGCAAACATATATATCCTTCTTTGCTTACCTGTAAGGCATGGTATGGTACCCCAAGGACTCTTTTTAGCAGAATTATTGTGGTCGTTCCGCTATAGATGAACATGCGTTTGTTTGATTAGACTTTGCAGGTTAACACTGTTTCTCCCACTGGTAGTATCCTGCCAGTAGTCTGGGTAGCAGTGCTGTGCAAAGCTTAGCGGTGCTTAATATTCGATTTGCATGATATTTGCCTTTTGGCATTGATGTCTTCTTCATTACATGTTATATACATGTCTTGTATCCTTGATTCATGTGTACATATGCTGTATGGGGTCCTGGGAACTTCAACACTTTATTGCAATAACACATCACATCTGGCCTTACTGCAGTACTCCAGTTCACATATTTATATTATGTAGCAGGTTATACCACTTCACACTGTACATAGGTTCATAGGTTCATAGGTTTATACTAGGCTATCTGCCCTAAGGCATTTATAAGCCTAGCCAGATTTTTGTTGCTTTCATCACCCCTTATATGAAAAATACTGTGCCCATTAGTTTGTTGTGCCTCTGTCCAGCAGTGACACAGAGATGATTCGGGTAAACCTCGATCTCCCATCCACAGGTCTAGATTTCTCTTGAACAGAGTCAGCGAGGTGCTCTGCCTCACATGGACCTGGATTTTATTCCACAGCATAGGGAGTCTCTGAGTGATAAATCTATCCCTCCAGCACATCCTATTTATATCCGTGTTAAGGTTTAAGTCTTGCTCTAGTGGTTTTGGTGGATTTGGATTTTTGAGGTGGAGCATGTCCATTAATTCCGGGTTGGACATGGCCTTGTATGTCAGGCACATGTCACCTCTGAGCAGACGGTATGTGACTGAATAGAGCTAGAGTTTCTTCAATCTGGCAGCATATGACAGATTTTGGAGTCCCTTTATCCTTTTGGTGAGGAACTTTTGGGGTCTCTCCAATTGCTGCAGATGTCGGGTGAGATACATCCTGAATGGGGCATTGTACTCGATCATTGGTCTGATAAGTGAAGAGTACAGGGGAACAATGACCTCACTAGATCTGGATGTGAATCCCTTCATGATCAGGTGGGCAATGTAGAAGGTCTTTCTAACCACTTTAGCAATGTGAGTGTCAAAGAAAGGCCACTGTCAACCTGGGTCCCCAGGTCCCTGATAACCTCTTCTGTGCTTAGTGGATTGCCACCTATATGGTAGCTTGGGGTTACCTTGTTTCTCCAAAGGGTATGACTATACATTTTTGGAGTTTAACTTCAGGCCATGGCTCTGGCACCAGCTATCTGTTTCCGTGAGTCCCTTCTGAAGGATATCCGTGTCCAATGCACTTTCCACTATGGCCCAGTTTGCAGTCATCTGCAAACTTTGTCAGCCACAATCCTCCCATGCTGGCCTGTACTTCTGAGAAGTAGATGCCAAACAATAGGGGCCAGGACTGAGCCCTGTGGGACACCACTTGTGACCGGCTTGGAGTCTGACACAGCGCCAGCAACTCTAACCCTGTGGGTTCTGTCCTTAAGCCAGTTTGCAACCCATCTTGTGACATATGGGTTTACATTTAAGCTGGTAAGTTTTTCTACAATACCCGAGTGGGGTATTGTGTCGAAAGCCTTTGCAAGGTCAAGGTAGGCTGTATGGACTAACTTTCCCTCATCAATGCCCTTGGTGACTGTTTCGAAGAAGTCGACCAAGTTCAAAAGGCATGATCTTCCCTTGACAAAGCCAAACTGGGTCGGGTCCAATGTCTGCAAGTCCCCTATATCTTTGTTTATGAGCTCCATTATGATCCTCTCCATAGCTTTGCAGACTAGACTTGTTAAGCTTATGGGGCGGTAATTACCAGGGTCCATAGAAGCACCGCCTTTGTGGAGTGGGACCACAGTTGCCGTACGCCACTCCTTGGGCACGTATCCTGTGGTAAGGCTGAGATTAAACAGCTGCCTTATGTGCGGGTTTAATTCCTCATTTAGCTCGTGTAGCACACAGCCGGGGACACCATCCAGTCCCATTGATGCTGTGTTTTTAGCTTTAGAGAGCAGCTTTCACCTGCGCATTTGAGATGTCTGGGAGGCTACACTCTGCTGGGATAGTTATCTCTCCTTTAGGGGAGGAGAGGGGGGTGAAGTTTGCACTGAACCTGTCTGCCAGTATGTTGGCAATGTCTGTGGGTTCAGTGATTTTTGTATCATTTTGGACTAATTCTGAGCATATCTGGGAGTTTCCACCCAGGTTCCTAACATAGCTGAAAAAGGCCTTATGATTGTCCTTTGAATCCATGGCAATTTTTCTCTCAAAATTGGCCTTAGTTGATTTTATGAGTGCTCGTATTTTTTTACTAATAATGATCAGGGGTGACTTCCCTTTTATGGATTTTGTTCTATCATGTAATAGCTTTCTCCTCTTATTGTAAAGTTTGTTAATGGCTGGGGTCCACCAGACTGGACGCTTGCCTTTGGTGGAAAGAGTCTTGGTTTTATTTGGGATTGCCTGATCCATGCAGTCCTGGAGGTGTTCATAGAAGGCATTTGTAAGGGCTTCAGCAGCTTGGGTTGTGGTTTCCTCTGGCTCAGGGGCCTTGAAGGATACTACACCAGTCTTGAGTAGTGTGAAGTTTGCTTTAGAGAAGTTCTTCACTATGGTCTTTTGTTTGGGGTGGGGCGGGATGTGGATTTCCAGTGAGATTAGTTTATGATCAGATCTCACCAATGAGGGATATACTTCCGGTGTGGAGCATTTTGTCCCCATGTTTGTGACAATGAGATCTAGTATATTTTCTCCTCTCATGGGAACAGTGACTAGCTGTTCCATGGCATTTGAATTTATGAACTCCAGGAACCTTTGGGCTAGAAAGTTAGGGCTTGAGTAATGTTCCCAGTCTATATTCAGGTAGTTGAAGTCACCCAATATGATGGTGTTTGGAGATACATTTATACCCTCCAGTGTCTTTAGGAAGGCTGTGTGGGGTTCCTGAGTTTGAGAGGGTGGCCTGTAGCATGCTACAATTTGTAGAGCAGTTTTGCCTATGGTTAGTTGCACCTGGATGGTTTCCGAAGCGT